>NC_058519.1:251318920-251334029 GCF_904849725.1 Hordeum vulgare subsp. vulgare
GAGAAGGAGAAGAAGGAGAAGTTGGAGGATAAGAAGAAGGAGGAGATGGAGAAGAAGAAGGATGTCGGCGATGCGAGGTCGACACCTATGGGAATCAATGTGAAACCCTTGTGATCATAGGGCGGGGAGAGGTGACGTGAAGAGAAGAGCTAGCAATGAGCACCCGTCAATCCTTTTTACCCAGGTTCGGTCCACTTACACGTAAAACCCTACGTCCTACATGTGTGGTTGTATTAAGTGTTTTGTTGTCGATTGTTACAGTGACCATTGATGATCGTCTTATGGGTCGATGTCCAAAGAGTCTCCCCAAAAAACCCTTCGAAATGAGCTAAGGGCCTCATTTTATAGCCAAAGGGGTCACCTACATTGATAGGTGGTAGGTTCACGAGGAGTTACAGTGAACCTAGGGCGGTGCTTATCCATCTACCACTGTGAGGTGCATTTAATGGACGTCTTGTCCTTGTCAGCAATGTGCTGGTGAAGACACGTATCCAGGTGTTTTGACACCTGGATGCTGCACTGGCACATGCGGAATGCGTTGGCACTTGGGGGCGGTGGCACTGTGGCAAGGTTGGTTGCCCACCAGTGGCCAGGCCCGTTATCCCGGCAAGGAGCTTATCGGGGCCTTGAGTCTTCATCCCGACAAGGGAGCTTGTCGGGGGCTTCAGTCGTCATCCCGACAAGGGGCTTGCCGGGGTCTTGTACTTGGTGAGTTCATCACGCCCACCAAATGGGCGCGACCTTGGTCATCCACCCGACAAGGCAGGCTTGCCGAGGCCTTGATAATCTTGGGGGTTGCATCTTGACTGGGTCCTGCCATGCTCTGCCGGCAGGGGCTCTTTGCACCCATGCACAAGTCTGGGGCACTAGGGACCCCCAGTCTTTAGTGCACCAATAGGAGCCCACGGGTCTAGGCCACACACGCATGCGAAGCGCTGTTGGGCCATGCCCAAAGAGGTGCACGGGCTTTCATGGATGGATCCGCTTGGAGTTGCTTTTCCCCACGTCGCGCCTTGGACGCGTGAAGTGGGGGGTCATGCGCTGAGTGGCTTTTCCGCCTCCTGAAACGCCTCTGGCACGCGCGTTGCATGCACAATTATGGATGGACAGGTGGCACACGTGGCCTTATATGGCGTAATAGTGGCTGGTCCCGCCCGTGCATGCATTGCTGCAGCAGGGCGGTTCCTTGTTCGCTCGTGAGCACGAGCGATTGGGCGAGAGGGGTGGTGGCTTCTGGAGCAAGGGAGGCTAGCCCCCGTGCCCCGTCCTATAAATTGGGAGGGTTTGCGAGGGGTTTTGCTCACCTAACTCCTTCTGAATCCACCAACTCCTCATCCTTGGTCTTTAGAGTCTTCTTCTGTCTGTAGGTGGCGCTCGCCCCTAACCAATGTTAGGGGACGGGGTCGGCCACCGTCGGCCCCTAGGGCGGCGAGAGGATCCCATTCGGATCATGCCACAGCTTCTTGGGCGCCGCGGCGGATGACGGCCCGAGCGGCCGTGGCGGAGGAAGGGCGAGGGGTCGCGGTCGTCATGGAGGCCGAGGTCGGGGGAGGCGGAGCGCTACTCCAGCGCCTCCGCCTTCCCCGAGGCTTGTCCCTGTGGCGGTCCATGTCAGAAGGAACCCGTTGGAGTTCCTCTTCCAGTTACGAGGACCCATCCGATCCCGCCTTTGACTCCCTGGCGTCTTTGCTCAGGCAACGGAAGGAGAGGGGTCCTCGACCCTGTGGCTTCGCATGCATGGCTGTGGAAATGGCGCCGTGCCGGTGGATGTGGAGCGTACTGGGCCTCGGACCCTGTTCCTCGGTTGCGGGTGGAAAAGCTTCACCTGCGCCCACAGCCTCTCGAATGGGCACGTTCTCCACTTTAAGAAGATAGCGAATAACATGCTCTCCATTAAGCTATATGGGAGGTCAGGTGCGCGTCTCGGCTGCTGTGAAGAGAGCTCGAGCGGGACTGAAAGCCCTTCCTCGCGTGAGAGTGACGAGGAAGGGACGGATGCTGACGACTACGGAAGCGGGTCAGCCCCCCTGCAGACATTGTTTGCATATGAGGACCTGTCCTCAGACTAACCGCCGTCCATACCATTACCGTCAGTCCGCCGCTCGCTCCCTCCCATACCGGACCGACCGGAGCTGCCTCATCTTCTTGGCAGCGCCCGAACTTCTGCTCCTCCATCTCTCCTGGCCTCGTTCTCCTCTGCGCAGTGTTGGTCCCGGAGGAACCAGTCTGGATTGCTCGGAGGGCCGCTCCATGTCTTCCTGAACTCCAGTCCGGCGAGCATAGTTCCTCGCCAAAGACAATAGTTCTAGGTTAGAGTAGATCATATCATCCATGTAATATGTTTGAGAGTGTCCCAAACAAATGAATGAAAAGTCTATTTTCCCTTTTCCTGATTCTATTATTTGTATGATTTGTCTTTGCATTCTCTGGGAGCATCCCGACAAGTACCAGCAAGGCTCCTTGCCGCATTCAGTGCAACCATAGAAATCGCCAAGCGCAGCTTGAGACGAAATCAGGCGCTACGTAGCCGCTTGCTCTGTAGATCAGGTTCGAAACAGTTTGAAGGCGCTCTGTGGCCGTTCAGGTCGTTTGAATGAGTTCGAAACAAAGACAAGGTGCACTGATCTTTGGAAAGGTGCCAGTATGGACAGACTCCACACACAAAGATTGGAAACTTTTAAAGGGAAAACAGAGAATCTATCTACTTTAGATCTAAATCTTAAACTTAAAACTTATCTGCTTGCGTCGTGGTTGCATGGCGGTTGAATCTTTTGCCAGGGCGTCGGGGTCCCCGGCAAGCAGGAAATTACCGCTCCCGGCAGCTTTTTCTCCGGCAAAGACTTCTTGCCGACAGCCCACGATCGTCGTTTGGAGAAAAAGTTGGCTAGGGTGTAACCCCTTTACTTCTCTCTTGCTAGGCTGTGCTTGCGGAGCCCCCGAGCGCATCTTGGGCGACGATACGACACTTTCACGGGCACAACACTTACGCTGGAGTGTGCGCTGGTGCTTCGGGGCCGTTTGGTGCATCCTCAATGGCTATGCATCACTCTGCAGAGATGCGTTCGCCGGAGTATGCACCGAGGCCTCTGTGAAGCTCGCAGGTACGCACTCGACAGCTGCGCGTTGGCCCCGACCGACGCATCTGCCTGACGGCGCCGCCTTTGGAGCTTCCCCCTCCCTGCCTCGCGCTCGCGCGGCAACGCGCTCGCGCAGGCCTTGGGAAGCCGTAGCACAACACAGCGTCCGCCACGGTACCCCGTTTTTGGGGGAACCACGGCATAGCGCCCAAACTTCCAGGAATGTGGTGCCGAGTTTGCTCAGATTCGCACAAAACTCCACACCCCTACCTGGCGTGCCAAAGATGTCGGCGATGCGAGGTCGACACCTATGGGAATCAACGTGAAACCCTTGTGATCATAGGGCGGGGAGAGGTGACGTGAAGGGCAGAGCTAACATCAGCAACCGACAAGCCTTTTTACCCAGGTTCGGGCCGCTTACGCGTAAAACCCTACGTCCTGCTTGTCTCGTTGTATTATGCGTTTTGTTGTCGATTGTTACATTGACCGTTGATGACCGTCTTATGGGTCGATGTCCAAAGAGTCTCCCCAAAAAACCCTTCAAAATGACCTAAGGGCCTCCTTTTATAGGCAAAGGGGTCACCTATAGTGCTCGGTGGTAGGTGATACGTCTCCGTCGTATCTACTTTTCTGAACTCTTTTGCCCTTGTTTTGGACTCTAATTTGCATGATTTGAATGGAACTAACCCGGACTAACGCTGTTTTCAGCAGAATTTCCATGGTGTTGTTTTTGCGCAGAAATAAAAGTTCTCGGAATGACCTAAAAATTTACGAAGAGTTTTTGTGGAATATATGCAAAATACTAGCGCAAGAATCAGCGGAGGAAGTGGAGCTGTGAGCCCACAAGCCCACCAGGCGCGCCCCCCCTGGCTGCGCCTGGCAGGCTTGTGGGGCCCAGAATGCTCCACCACCTCCAAATCCAGCTCTATTTAGTCCGTTTAATCCGGAAAAAAATCAAGGAGAAGAGTTCATCACGTTTTACAATACGGAGGCACCGCCACCTCCTGTTCTTCATCTGGAGGGCAGATGTGGAGTCCGTTCTGGGCTCCGGAGAGGGGAGATCGTCACCATCGTCATCACCAACCTTCCTTTGTTGCCAATTCCAAGATGCTCTTCACCGTTCGTTAGTAATCTCATTGTAGGCTTGCTGGACGGTGATGGGTTCGATGAGATCTATCATGTAATTTTGATGGGGACTTGTCCCTAGTATCCACTATGTTCTGAGATTGATGTTGCTACTACTTTGCCATGCTTAATGCTTGTCACTAGGGCCAGAGTGCCATGATTTCAGATCTGAACTTATAATGTTGTCGCCAATATATGTGTGTTCTTGATCCTATCTTGCAAGTTGTAGTCACCTACCATGTCTTATGACCCGGCAACCCCGGAGTGACAATAGCCGGAACCACTCCCGGAGATGACCATAGTATGAGGAGTTCATGTATTCACCAAGTGTTAATGCGCTGGTCCGGTTCTTTATTAAAAGGAGAACCTTAATATCCCGTAGTTTCCATTCGGACCCCGCTGTAACGGGAGGGATGGACAATAGATGTCATGCAAGTTTTTTCCCTAAGCACGTATGACTACATACGGAATACATGCCTACATTAGATTGACGAACTGGAGCTAGTTACATATCTCTCTGTGTTATAACTGTTACATGATGAATAGCATCCGGCATAATCATCCATCACCGATCCAATGCCTACGAGTCTTTTCCTACTGGTCCTTGCTACGTTACTTTGTTTCTACTGCTATCACTGCTGCTACTGTTACTTTGTTGCTACTGCTGTTACTTTGCTGCTACTGCTGTCACTTTGGTGCTACTGGTTACTGTTGCTACTGCTGCTATCATACTACCTTGGTACTGATACTTTGCTGCAGATACTAAATATTTCAGGTGTGGTTGAATTGACAACTCAACTGCTAATACTTGAGAATATTCTTTGGCTTCCCCTTGAGTCGAATCAATAAATTTGGGTTGAATACTCTACCCTCGAAAACTGTTCCGATCCCCTATACTTGTGGGTTATCAAGACCTTTTTCTGGCGCCGTTGCCGGGAGGCACATCTATATTCTCCGAGTCACTTGGGATTTATGTCAGCTGGTCACTATGAGGAGTCCGATAGATCCAAGAACTAAAGTCTTGCCCTCAACTACGAGGACATGCAAGTAACTGCCATCTAGCTCTGCACTTGATTCACCTTCAGTTATGAGTAAGTTTGCGACACCACCTCCTGCTAGAAATCTTGATATGTCGCCTGTGCTTGATGATGCTACTTCTGCTGCCCATGATGCTTATGATGATGCTATGCTTGATAGTACTTTGCCACTAGGTGCATTCCTTGATGCACAAATTGCTAGAGTTGCTGCTAGATGTGATGATTCTTCTGAAATTGCTGATACTATTGAAGTAGAACCTGCTATTTTGTCTGCTAGAACTTGCTCTCCTAGATATGAATTGCCTGATATGCCTGAGTGTTATGTTATGGAGGGAGAGATAGCTGAGGAATTTCTTGCTTGTAAGGATAGCTATGATGTTGAGAAATTACTGCTCAAGTGGAAAGAAAAATCTTTGAACGCTAGGATGAAATACGACCCGAAGTTTGCTACTTCGCCTATCTTTGTGACCGATAAGGATTATGAATTCTCTGTCGACCCTGAGTTAATCACTCTGGTCAAATCTGATCCTTTTCACATTTATGAGTCTAAAATGGTTGTAGCCCATCTTACCAAACTGCACGATATAGCCACCCTATTCACTAGTGAGGAAAAGATCCGCCACTACTATATCCTCAAGCTGTTTCCTTTCTCGCTAAAGTATGATGCTAAGACTTGGTTCACTTCTCTTGCTCCTGGTTGTGTACGTAGCCCCCAGGATATGGTCTACTACTTCTCTGAAAAATATTTCCCTGTCCATAAGAAGCAAGCTGCCTTGCAGGAAATATACAACTTTGCTCAACCTGAAGAAGAGAGTCTCCCACAAGCTTGGGGGAGGCTCGTCCAGCTACTCAATGCTTTGCCTGATCACCCTCTTGAGAAGAATGAAATACTTGATATCTTATATAATGGACTTACCGATGCTTCCAGAGACCACCTAGATACTTGTGTCGGTTGTGTTTTTAGGGAACGAACTGTAGAACAAGCAGAGATCCTATTGAATAACATCTTGTGCAATGAGAATGCTTGGACTATTCCCGAACCACCTCGTAAGCCGACTCCGAAGAAAAGAGGTATTCTATTCCTCAGTCCTGAAGATATGCAAGAAGCTAAGAAATCTATGAGAGAGAAAGGCATTAAATCTGAAGATGTCAAAAATCTACCACCTATCAAAGAGATCCATGGTCTTGATAACCCGATACAGGTAGTAGAAGTAAATTCTCCGCGTAGGTTTGATGAGAGTGATATTCCTTTTGATAAACCTGCTAGCCTATGCCTAGATGAATTTGATAACTTTGTTGCCAAAGAACAAAGTTTCAATGATTATTTTAGCAGACAATTGGAACAGAATGCTCGTATGCTTAGTCATTTAAGTGCTTCTGTGGACAGAAATGTCAATGATCTTAAGCTCCTGAGTAAACATGCCTCTATGGTTACTACTCAGGTAGAACAAGTACTTAAGGCTCAAAATGACTTGCTCAATGAGTTGAATGACAATTCTGTCAGAGTCGTCACTAGAGGCGGTAGAATGACTCACGAACCTTTGTATCCTGAGGGTCATCCTAAGAGAATTGAACAAGATTCTCAAGGAGTTAGCACTGATGCACCTAGTCATCCTAGAAAGAAGAAGAAAGATGATAGGAACCTGCACGCTAGCAACCCAGATGCTGATACACCTGAGAGTCCAAACGATGCCTCTGTTTCTGATGCTCAAACACAATCTGGTGATGAACATGAGCTTAATAATAATATCGATAATGATGTTCATGTTGATGCTCAACCTAGCAATGATAAGGATGTGGAGATTGAACCTGTTGATCTTGATAACCCACAGCCTAAGGATAGAAGATACGATAAGAATGACTTCACTACTAGGAAGCATAGTAAAGAAAGGGAACCATGGGTTCAGAAACCCATGCCCTTTCCTCCTAAACCATCCAAGAAAAAGGATGATGAGGATTTTGAGCGATTTGTTGAAATGATTAGACCTGTCTTTCTGCAAATTCGTTTGACAGATATGCTCAAAATGTCTCTGTATGCTAAGTACATGAAGGATATTGTTACTAATAAGAGGAGGATACCTGATGGTGAGATTTCCACCATGCTTGCTAATTACACCTTCAAGGGTGGAACTCCCAAGAAACTAGGTGATCCCGGTGTGCCCACTATACCTTGCTCCATTAAAGGTAACTACGTTAGAACTTCTTTATGTGACCTTGGAGCCGGTGTTAGTGTTATGCCTCTCTCTTTTTATTGTAGACTTGAACTGGATAAGTTGACACCCACTGAAATCTCTCAGCAAATGGCCGACAAATCAACTGCTTTCCCTATTGGCTTTTGCGAGGATGTGCCTGTTGTGGTTGCTAACGTCACTATCTGAACAGCCTTTGTTATCTTGGATATTCCCAAGGATGATGCCATGGCGGTCATCCTTGGAAGACCCTTTTTAAACACTGTCGGGGCTGTTATAGATTGCAACAAAGGCAATGTCACTTTCCATGTCAACGGTAATGAGCATATGGTGCAGTTTCCAAAGAAATAATATAGAGTACATTGCATCAATGCTATCGAAAAAACTTCATCGATTCTTATTGGGAGCTTTGAATGCCCTATACCTCATGTCAAGATGAAGTATGATTTTCTTGTTGGGGAAATACACATCCCCATTGAGGTAACCTAGTGACTATTCAAAAATTCTCCGTCTTCTTTTGCGATTCGAAAATGTTTTTCAAAGATACTTGATCAACCTCATTGTCGGATTTCTATCGATGACCATGAGATGGATAAGTCGAGGAGTCACAAACCTCTGTTCGAAGCTTTCACCTTCGGTTGCTTAGAAGAAAAATGATAGGTTTAGTTTAGTTTTCCCTGTTTTCTGTTTTAGCGTCCCATAGAAAACTACCCCGAAAATAAAAGTTCTCTGAACGTCCTGAAAATCAAGTATGATTTTTTCTGGAATTTTTGGAAAATACCGAGACGAAGAGCTAGTCTGGGGGCTGCACCAGTGGGCCACAAGCCCTGGAGGCGCGGGCACCCCCCTGGCCGAGCCTACTAGGCTTGTGGGGCCCACGTGCACCCCATCCACTTAGTGTAGCTCTCATCTGCTTCTCCTACCTCCAGAAAAAATCGTTTCGCAGCTCAAACCCGTGTTCTTGCTCTTCTTGCTGGGATTTTCGATCTCTTTGCTCAAAGCACCATTCTCCGAACTGTTTTGGGGAAATTACTCCTTGGTAAGTGACTCCTCCATTGGTCCAATTAGGTTTTGCTCTAGTGCCTTATACTTCGCGTATTTTTGCTGCCTTGTTGACCATGTTCTTGAGCTTTGCATGCTAATGTTAGCTGGTCCCAAGTAGTTTGGATGCATAATATGGCCTCTAGGCACTTGTCAGAGTAGTTGCTATGAGTTTTGTTGAGCCTTGTTCACTTTTCCTTAGAGTCACTAAAAGTTTCAGAAATTTTCAGAGATAGAAAAGGGAAAAGATGAGGAGGTTCTTAAGAGGCTCTTCAAGCTGTGACCCCAAGGATGATGGAAGTGAGAAGAAGCCCAAGTATCCGGTCCCTCGAGTTGCATAAGTTCGAGCATGCGAGTGGTCAAGCGATGTGTTCTTACGCGCCGCCGTACTTTATGAGGACTTCTACTACTTGGTGGAGAACGCAGGCCTTACCGCCTTCGTTGAAGATAAGTGTCCGCAATACCTCCTCCTCACTAATATCTTCGTACAAAGCTTTAACTTCTATCCGAGGAAGAATCCTCCTATGGTTGAGTTCAAACTTTATGATATCCCCCAGCGCATGTCACTTCAGAATTTTTGCAATGTTTGCAAATTACCTTATGTTGGAGATATTCATGAAACTCGTCCACGGGACTTGGAAGCTTTCATCGATACTATTGTTGTAGGAGAGGAGAGAGGAGTGTCTTGCGCTAGAGCCACTAGCATACATTTTCCCGTGCTTCGTTACTTCTCACTATTTGTGGGAAAATGTTTGATTGGCCGTGGGAAAGCTGGGTCCCTTAGATCCCCAGATCTTTCGGTCTTGCACGAATCCCTTTATAATGATAAAACTTATAGCTTGAGTGCTATAGTAGCTCAACGGTTGAACACGAACCGTTCTAAAGGCGTTGTCTATGGAGGTATCTATGCTACTCGTCTTGCTAGAAATTTTGAGATACTCATTAGACTGGACGAGGAAGAAGAGATTCTTCTTCCCGAGAGATATCTAGATTATGATAGCATGGTTCGCCATGAGTTTGTTAATAGAGATATAAATAGAAGAATGATTTACAACCTGGTATTTATTCAGGGTACTCGTGAGACTATTACTTTGCCTACTCCTTCTTTGTTCAATCTTCATGTAGGCAGGTACATTATTATGCCCTCGGACATCTACGCATATTGGGGCTTAGCCCAACCACAGGTGCCCGTGACGGAGCCACGAGTCGAGTACCAGACACCAGTTGATCAGTGGGAGCCAGAGGAGCTCACACAGCAGTGGCATCCTCAGTCCACTCCGGAGTACCCCGGAGCTGGTTATTTCCCTCCTTGGGAGTAGACCAACTTAGGCCAAAATCCTAAGCTTGGGGGAGTACGTGTTTCTCACCGACATTATATTCTTGCTTATGCTTTCACGTTGTTTGTGAGTGTTCAGACTTTGCCACTGTATCATCCATGCTATTTTATTTCTTTTTCTCGTTTTCTTTTCATGTGTCTGTCTAGTTTGAGAAAAAACCCAAAATATTTTCTTGTTCTTCTTTTGCTTGTTGGGAGCTTTCCCGTGTCAATAGTTTTCTTTTTCTTTGGGTCAAGGTAGAAGACCATGGTTACAATGTTTAGTGGCTCTCGCATGCATATCTGTTTGTCTGTTAAAGAGCCATATTACTTTGTCTTCTCCTTTGTGTTTGCATGCAGATTCCAGCGTAGTCCAATGCACGAGCACTCTTATTATTGTTCACATCGCCCGGTCGTGCAAGTGAAAGGCAATAATGACGATATATGATGAAGTGACTGAGCCTGGAAAAGCTGGTATGAACTCGATCTATTTTGTTTTTGTAAATATGACTAGCTCATTGTTCCTGATTCAGCTTTGTTGTGAGAGAAACATGTTTGCAATCACAACTTAGAGATCGTAGTTTCTGATGCCATGCTTAATTAGCTAGGAGCTTATAATGGTTTGCCTTGGATGCCCACATGAATGTTGAGATGACTATGATGTAGTATGATAGGATGGTATCCTCCTTTGAATGATTCAAGTGGCTTGACTTGGCGCATGTTTACGCATGTAGTTGAAACAAAATCAACATAGACTCTATGATGTTCATGTTCATGGTGATTTATGTCCTACTCATGCTTGCACTCAATGTTGGTTAATCTCAATGCATTTTGATAACTGTTGTCGCTCTCTAGTTGGTCACTTCCCAGTCTTTTGCTAGCCTTCACTTGTACTAAGTGGGAATACTGCTTGTGCATCCACTTCCAGAAACCCAAAGTTGTTCCATATGAGTCCACCATACCTACCTATATGCGGTATCTACCTGCCATTCCAAGTAAATTTGCATGTGCCACTCTCTAAACCTTCAAGAAATAATCTGTTTTGCATGCCCGAACCGCTGATGTGGTGACAGGGGGCTATCAGTATCTTCCATGCTAGGTGTGTTATCCTTGATATGTGTTTATTCACTATCATTCACGAGAAAGGGTCTAGTAATTGGAATGCCCAGTTCCATGCTCAAATCGAAAAGATAATTGCAAACAAAACTCCCCCTGGATTGATGTTGGTATGGACGGCACCCGAGGATTCGGCTAGTCGTGGAGTGTGATTTATTGGTGGTGGGGGAGTCAAAACTTTACTTTCTGTTTGGGAACCGCCTATAGCATGTGTAGCGTGGAAGATGGTGAGAACTCTTAGTCATTGCGTTGACAATGAAAGCATGCCACCCAAAATTATTATCTCTGTTTTCAAAGCTTGAGCTCTAGCACCTCTGCAAATCAATGCTTCCCTCTGCGAAGGGCCTGTCTATTTATTTTCCTGTTGAGTCATCCTCCTCTTATAAAAGCAACAATCAGAGAGCACCTCTGTCATTTTTATGCTTTGCCTTTAACTGTGTTGAGTATGACTGTGACTGGATATTTTTTCCTTGAATTACAATGTTTAGTCAGCCCTTGGTCTTTGAAGGTGCTCCGCATTTATGTTTTGCGGTCTCAGAAAGAGCTAGCGAGATACTATCTGTTCGTACTGCTTCATGTTGTTTTGATTGAAGTGTTGACATTTGAGACTTATTATTATTTGCTCGCTAGTTGATTATGCCATTGATATGAGTTTACGTGAGACCTAGATGTCATTTTCTTATGTGGTTTGCTTGTGATCTTGCTGAAATTTTGGTTATGAGTTAGACATAGTTGCAACAACAAGATCAAACAGAGTTCGTAAAAGTTTTTCTTTTGTCTCTTTCAGTTTGTCAACTGAATTGCTTAAGGACAAGGAAGGCTTTAAGCTTGGGGGATTTGATACGTCTCCGTCGTATCTACTTTTCTGAACTCTTTTGCCCTTGTTTTGTACTCTAATTTGCATGACTTGAATGGAACTAACCCGGACTAACGCTGTTTTCAGTAGAATTGTCATGGTGTTGTTTTTGCGCAGAAATAAAGTTCTCAGAATGACCTGAAAATTTACGGAGAATTTTTGTGGAATATATGGCGCAAGAATCAGCGGAGGAAGTGGAGCTGTGAGCCCACAAGCCCGCCAGGCGCAGGCCCCCCTGGACGCGCCTGGCAGGCTTGTGGGGTCCACAACGTTGCCCCGCCTCCAAATCCAGCTCTATTTAGTCTGTTTCGTTCGGAAAAAAAATCAAGGAGAAGAGTTCATCGTGTTTTACGATAGGGAGGCGCCGCCACCTCGTGTTATTCATCTGGAGGGCAGATCTGGAGTCCGTTCTGGGCTCAGGAGAGGGGAGATCGTCGCCATCGTCATCACCAACCTTCCTTCATTGCCAATTCCATGATGCTCTTCACCGTTCGTGAGTAATCTCATCGTAGGCTTGCTGGACGATGATCGGTTGGATGAGATCTATCATGTAATCGAGTTAGTTTTGACGGGGATTGATCCCTAGTATCCACTATGTTCTGAGATTGATGTTGTTACTACTTTGCCATGCTTAATGCTTGTCACTAGGGCCCGAGTGCGATGATTTCAGATCTGAACCTATTATGTTGTCGCCAATATATGTGTGTTCTTGATCCTATCTTGCAAGTTGTAGTCACCTACTATGTGTTATGACCCGGCAACCCCGGAGTGACAATACCCGGAACCACTCTCGGAGATGACCATAGTATCAGGACTTCATGTAATCACCAAGTGTTAATGCGTTGGTCCGGTTCTTTATTAACAGGAGAACCTTACTATCCCGTAGTTTCCATTAGGACCCCGCTGCCACGGGAGGGATGGACAATAGATGTCATGCAAGTTATTTTCCTGAAGCACGTATGACTACATACGAAATACATGCCTTCATTAGATTGACGAACTAGAGCTAGTTACATATCTCTCCGTGTTATAACTGTTACATGATGAATATCATCCGACATAATCATCCATCACCGATCCAATGCTTACGAGTCTTTTCCTACTGGTACTTGCTACGTTACTTTGCTGCTACTGCTGTCACTGCTGCTATTGTTACTCTGTTTCTACTGCTGTTACTTTGCTGCGACTACTGTCACTTTGCTGCTACTGGTTACTATTGCTACTGCTGCTATCATACTACCTTGCTACTGATACTTTGCTGCAGATACTAAATCTTTCAGGTGTGGTTGAATTGACAACTCAACTACAAATACTTGAGAATATTCTTTGGCTTCCTCTTGAGTCGAATCAATAAATTTGGGTTGAATACTCTACCCTCAAAAACTGTTGCGATCCCCTATACTTGTGGGTTATCAGTAGGTTCACGAGTTACAGTGAACCTAGGGTAATTCTTATCCATCTACCGCTGTCAGGTGTATTTAATGCACGTCTTGTCCTTGTCAGCGATGTGCTGGCGAAGACATGTATCCACATGTTTCGACACCTGGACGCTGCGCTCGCGTATGCGGAATGCACTAGCACTTGGTGGGCGGTGACACCATGGCAAGGGCGGTTGCCCACCACTGGCCAGGCCAGCCATCCCGGCAAGGAGCTTGCCGTGGCCTTGGGTCTTTGTCCCGGCAAGGGAGCTTGCCGGGGGCTTCAGTCGTCATCCCGACAAGGAGCTTGCCGGGGTCTTGTACTTGGTGAGTTCATCACGCCCACCAAATGGGTGCGGCCTTGGTCATCCTCCCGGCAAGGCACGCTCGTCGAGGCCTTGATAATCTTGGGGGTTGCATCTTGACTCGGTCCTGCCATGATCTGCCGGCGGGGGCTCTTTGCACCCGTGCACAAGTGTGGGGCACTAGGGACCCCCAGTCTTTAGTGCACCGACAAAGGAGAAGAAGGAGGAGAAGAAGAAGAAGAAGAAGGAGAAGAAGAAGAAGAAGAAGAAGAAGAAGATGATGATGATGATGAAGAAGAAGAAGAAGGAGGAGGGAGAGGAGGAGGAGGAGTTGGAGCAGGAGAAGAAGGAGGATGATGAGAAGAAGAAGAAGAAGAAGAAGAAGGAGAATCAGTTGAATGAGAAGAAGGGGAAGGGGAAGGGGAAGGAGGAGGAGAAGGATGAGCACAAGAAGGAGGAGAAGGAGAAGGAGAAGGAGAAAAAGGAGAAGCAGAAGAAGAAGAAGGAGAAGCGGAAGAAGGAGAAGGAGAAGGAGAAGTATAAGCATAAGAAGAAGCAGAATAAGGGGAGGAGGAGGAGGAGAATAAGAAGAAGGAGAAAGGGGAAGAAGAAGAAGGAGGAGGAGAACAAGAAGAAGAAGAAGAAGCAGAAGAAGAAGAAGAAGAAGAAGAAGAAGAAGAAGAAGAAGAAGAAGAAGAACAACAACAACAACAAGAAGAAGAAGAAGAAGAAGTAGAAGAAGAAGCAGTAGTAGTAGTAGTAAGAGGAGGAGGAGGACAAGAAGGAGGAGGAGAAGAAGGAGGAGGAGGAGGACAAGGAGAAGAAGGAGAAGGAGATGGAGAAGAAGAAGAAAGAGGAGAAGCAGAAGGAAGAAGAAGAAGAAGAAGAAGAAGAAGAAGAAGAAGAAGAAGAAGAAGAAGAAGAAGAAGAAGAAGAAGAAGAAGAAGAAGGACAAGAAGAAGAAAAAGAAGAAGAAGGAGGAGGAGGAGGAGGAGGAGGAGGAGGACGAGAAGCAGAAGGAGGAGGAGGAGGAGGAAGAAGAAGAAGAAGAAGAAGAAGAAGAAGAAGAAGAAGAAGAAGAAGAAGGAGGAGGAGGAGGAGGAAGAGGAGGAGGAGGAGGAGGAGGAGGAAGACGGGGAGGAGGACGAGGAGAATGAGAATAAGAAGGAGAAGAAGAATAAGGAGAAGGAGAAGCATAAGAAGGAGAAGCAGAAGAATGAGAAGGAGGAGGAAAAGAAGGACGAGGAGGACGAAAAGAAGGAGGAGGAGGAGAAGAAGGAGGAGATGAAGGAGGAGAATAAGAAGGAGGAGAAGGAGAAGGAGAATAAGAATAATAAGAAGAAGAAGGAGAAGGAGGAGGAAAACAAGGAGGAGGAGGAGAAGAAGGAGGAGAAGAGGGAGGAGAACAAGAAGAAAAAGAAGAAGGACAAGGAGAAGAAGGAGAAGAAGAAGAAGAAGAAGAAGCAGAAGAAGAAGAAGAAGAAGAAGAAGAAGAAGAATTATAATAATAATAATAATAATAATAATAATAATAATAATAATAATAATAATAATAATAATAATAAGAAGAAGAAGAAGAAGAAGAAGGCGAAGACGAAGACAAAGAAGAAGAACAAGAAGAAGAAGAAGA